>NW_027331147.1:0-20205 GCF_022965805.1 Primulina eburnea
GGAACTGTTTAGAATATACAGTATTCCGAATATGAGTTTCATGATACTCACATATGAGCAATCTCATATTCTTTCTACTATTTGTATATTCCAAGGACTTTATCTATGCAACTAGCATGGGTATACAGATAAAGATGTGCCAAAATAATAATTTCAAATATAATTAAAATAAAGATCGTTTATACATAGCGTTCATGTGAACACTCGGCCAACACTTGGCTCGACGGGCACCTACTCTAACAATTGTATGTTGGAATTCAGTACAGAAGATATTAAATGTACAGAATGATACGGAATAATTGAAAGATCAGTATAAGAGTATACCGACCAAGAGTAATCTGAGTTAGTGATACTCTTTGGAATGTACCAGTATATTCAGAGATATTCTGATGAATTTCTTTGCTCATTTATCTATGAAATTTTGATATATTTGCAGCATCTGATTGACTGAATAGAATATTGAAGATTGTATTGAATATTCTGAGAACTGTAATGATTGTATACAGAAATTGTTCAGATAAGAATCCTGCTTGAAACAGATTGTATTCAGAGTATGCGTTATCTGAAGTTAGTACAGATTGATTTCGATACCGTTGAGATTTCGATCAGTGACTGATAAGATACCGATATCAGAAAGACCAGAAAGTTCAGAAATGTCAGATTGTCAGAGATAATTTTGTCTGATTTGACAGATTATTTGTTCAACTATTGTTTTATATCTGCTTGTGTATTGATATTGTTCTAAATCAGTATTTGAGACATCTATATTGTTGGGAGCATATTTTATTTGCAGATGAGATATACCAGTTGATCAAATGACATGAAGATATTTATCAGAAATCCTTGTTTATGAGTTCATTGAACTCACTAGATCTGTATAGGATATTGATATTCGTTTCTAATTTGATATTACTGTGCTTGAATCCGATATGCTACAGATTAGGGTGAACTAGAGAGGAGATATACAGTTTCAACCGAATCAGAGTTGATTTCGAGAGTTACAACAGTTCAGAATATGATCAGAATGTTCAGAACTTGATTGTAATAATCAGAACAGAGTAACAGATATGTGATTCTGTGTTTTGTATGAGGTTGATTATCTTGTGATCTCAGAATGTGTCAGAATTGTACAGCAAAGCTTGATATTGATAGTCAGAGACGAATATCAGGTAACTATTTCCTCTTTAATTTATATTATTGACTGATTTGTGTATATCAATAGTTCGAATCAGAAAGAACAGATATTGTCAGAAGCTTACAGTCATGGATTCAGTGTTCAGTCTGATGATTGAGAATGTATTGTATTCGAACATATAGTTGTGATATAGAGAGATGAGATCAGTTATAACAGAATTGTATTGAAATGTTGGCAGAAGAAATTGTACTGATACGTCTGAATTGCTAACAGAAAAGACAGAAAGATATAAATTAGAAGATTTATTACAGAATTGTATAGTTTTAAATAGAAATGGGAGTATATTTGTGGGGACCCGGGCTCTAACTCTATTCTTTTGGGATTAATTGGATCTTTGTTCGAAAATGTGGGTCAAAATTTTGCTTTTAACTTTAATTCAAATGTATTAACTAAAGCATAACATATCTCAATAGAAATTAAAACAACGTAATGTACATACAAGTCTGTTCGTACAAACATACACTAGTGTTCAAATGACAACTACAAACATAAGTAGTATAAGTTTCATAAGAAAACACTAGTAATCTGCAATGCCCGAGATCTCCACGCTATCATCATCTCTCATCTAGCTCGTGACCCCGATCCTGCCACCTGTTGCCATGCACACATACAGACACGACAACAGCCGGATAACTCCGGTGAGAACATATCCCAGTATAAAACATGGATGCATGCAATGTAATAAATCATATACAAATGCATAACATAAATCAAGTAACATGAATATAAATCTACACATGTAGTAGAATACAAATATGTATTCAACATTCAAATCTTGACTCGACTCTTTCTAATCTAGGGATCGGTGGTGTGAATAAGACGGTCGTTACCTACCCAACCACTCGGGGGCAACGGTACGTCTTATTCCTAGACTTCGGTCAACTCTGTATCGAGGGTCTACACATATAGCAAATCTGCTCCTATGCGTCGATACACCGAAACGTCTAGTTTTGGCAAGTCTGCCAATCTCTCCTATCTCAGGACTCGAATATAAATCAATAAACAAGGCATTACATAATCAAATGTAATAACAATCTAGTAGTGATTTAGGGAAACTCGTATCAAATCTGAATCGATGTGCAATCCCGTGACCACATGAATTATACCTTTCTTGTCGAATCGTCGGTCGAAGTCTCGAAGTCGGAATGTCACTCTGTCAAAACTAATCTGAAATGACAATATAACATGCATTCTATTAAGATATAACTCATATCAAAATCTTGTACAAGTCAATACTCTATCTCGATAACAATCGACGGCAAACGGCATAATTCTCAATACCGATACCTCAATCTCAACATCACAATAATCGATTAACCTCAATACTCATAATCTCATCAAAACACAATATAACATGCTCAATTCTTCCAATCAATATCGATATACATGCTGGAAATTCGCAAGGCTCGTACGGTGTCCGAAAATCATTCTGATAACAAATATACGATGCTCGGTATACCAAGAACACATATTTCTAACAAATCATAATTTCCCCAATACATAGATTTCGAACCATGCTGAAAATGAACCATACTTACATCCTTAGCTAGCTCTTGTTGAAAGGATCATAAATCCGGGCTCGGAATAAAATCGGATCTCTAAATCTTGCACAATCTAAATCACAACTGAAAGAAGTTTGAAGGATTTCTTGGGAGCTCTCGGTTCTTGCTATGGAGCAATTCTGAAAATGAAGACTCAGCAGCTTGTCATATATATATACGTGCCATGTGTCAAGACGAAATTCAAAGGTGGCATTTTCGCATGCAAACCGCGGGTGCGGCAACTCAAGAGCGCGGGTGCGCTGTGCTCACGGCAAATTAATCTAACATTGCAGCACCTAGACCGCGGGTGCGGTCCTTACATGACCGCGGGTGCGGTCTCACACCGCGGGTACGGTCTTGCTAACACCGCGGGTGCGGTGTCTGTTCGCACAATTTCACCAATTTCCTCTCAATGCACCGCGGGTGGTATCTCTAACACCGCAGGTGCGGTGTGGCTTCGGCCCTGGTGCTCAAAATCTCATAATTCATGCATTCTTATCTATACAAGTATAACATCAATGCCAATTGACAATTCTCGAGCCTTACAATATTTCTATAGCATCCTTAATGAAATTACTGCCATTTTCTACAGATTGTGAAATATGATATGATTAAGATTGACAGATTGTTCAATCTATATCTATCAGTTTGTACCAGATAATGTACAAACATGACAAATGACACAGATCGGTGTCAGAAAAGTGGTCAGAAAGATCGGAATGTCATAGTAGATTATGTCAGATTGTGATTTTGCTTGAGTTTGTATTCGTGACAGAATATATCATGAACTCTTTCTTAGATCGTTTCACAGATTGACAGGTAGTTAGAATATGTTATCCAGATATGGAAGACTTTGATACAGCTTTGGTGCTGGATGTTAGCACTAATTAATATGATTTTTATCATTGTGTGACAATAGCTATGAGCTTATCAGATAGGTAAGGAGATAGTTATAGACAAGACAATATACGATGATTACTACAGATTTCTTTTGAAGAAAATTCAAAGGAAGATGAAGATAGTTCAGAATGGACAGATTTAAGAACCCAATGTCGGATGATGACGATTGGTATTTGAAGCTAAAGATGGTAGATGCCTTTGTTTGGGGAAGAAACAGATTTGATAACAGCAGATGGTACTGATAGGTGATGAGCTGTAGATTGGTTTATACGGACGTTGTATAGACACTAATGCGAGACTGATTCTGTCAGAAGAATTGAAGTGTTATGACATGACACTTAACGAATTCTTATTCCCGACTGGAATTATATATGGGAGTTTAGTTTAAACTCTGTGATACATTTCTTCTGATATCTTTGAATTGATTGTTGTGAGTTCGAGGACGAACTCAGATCTAAGAGGGGGAGAAATGTAAGGCCCAAGAATTACAGAATCGATAACCAAGATTATTAATCTTCATTAACGAGAGATTCGGAAGATATGAAAACGCATGACATGCAATGAGGGAAGAAAAGACATGAGAAAATAAGATTTGCAAGACCGCACCCGCGCCTAGAACATGAGTGCACCCGCGGTCATGCAATTGTGGATTTTTGCAAGAAAGGTCGAAGCATCACCGCACCCGCGGTACCAGACAAGACCGCACCCGCGGTGTGGGGACCCGGACGCTAATCATGTTCTTAATCGTCATTGGGACTAAATCAATTATAATAATCAGGGTCTAATTTTTTTTTTTTTTTAAATGCGGAAGGTAATGGAATCAAACTCCTATACATATCAGTATAAAAGTATAAATCTGATAAAATATACAATCATACATACTCAGGTTCAACAACTACTATCAAGTGTTCAAACCCTAGCTCTAGTCCAAGTCCGGCATCACCACTCTAATCTCAGTCTGTCTTCATCTCTGTGACCTGTACCTGTCCCACCTGTTGTCATGCAACCTACAAACAAGACAACAGCCGGATAACTCCGGTGAGATATAAATATCCCAGTATAAACAATGTATTACATGCAATCATATAAAACATACATAAAAGCATAAACAAACATCGAAGCATGCATCTAATCTGACTACATGAATCAATGACTCGTGATCTAATCTTATCTTATCTCAAATCTAGGGATCCCAATCTAATTTAGACTTTGGTATTCTGTATCGAGTGTCTGAGATAGAAGTCGATCTACATCTAAAGTCTTCGATACACCGTAAGTCTAGAGTCTTATCGGTTCTGAGAAAGACGGCAGTTCTGCCCTAGCTAGGCTGTCTGCCCTAGACTCGGACTCTAACTCTGTTCTAAGTCAATACATCAACATATCAATCTGATAATCTGCAAATATCAATGCAATAAAATAAAGTATGTGATTTAGGGAAACTCAAGTCAAACCTAACTCGAGTTGTGCAATCCCGAATCAACATTTATTTATACCTTTCTTGCTGTCGATCTGATACAATCGAAGTCTCGACTCAAAGTCTGTCACTGTTCAATCTGGCAATGAAATACCAATATATTCTTTATCAATATTCTAATCAAATCACGGTATCTCTGTTTTATCAGATTTCTGACAGTACAACAGTACAATCTTCCGATACTGATAATACTATCATCTATATCAATTCCAATCATTTACAACTAACCACTGTACAAATCTGACATCACATCTCAGTCAATTTCATTTGAAAATCATAACAATTCCATATTCAGTGCGTTTCTTAATCTGACTTCGATTCTACGCTGTCTAACATGTCAAGAACAACATATATGACGTGTACTCAATTCTAACACATATCATAATTTCAAAACATGTTAAAACGTAGTAAAACTTACGTCCAGTTGTAGCCTACGTTGATAGGAACTCGGTACCGAAGTCGGATTTAAAATCTAACGGACGGATTGAAATAAAAAGGCGTAAGGATTTTCACAGAACTTCTCGACCCTTTTCTTATTTTCCTCCGTTAACTTCTGAAGCAATTAACTTATATATATCAAGTTTGCATGCAATTGAAACGTGGCACCTTTTCTCAAATCTCGGTCGGCGCTCGGGCGGTTATAATGCACCGCTCGAGCGCGGCCCTCTCGGCTCATGTAATGCCCGGAAATTTAATCCTAGTAATCTATAATTATTGATATATAATTTGATATGATTATGAAAGGATTCATCGACACGAAAATAAGACTACATATGAAATTCGAGAAAGTTGGGCAGAGAGTGTGGTGCCCGAGCGGTGGTTTTTGACCGCCCGAGCGCCAATGTTCAGCAAATGTATGTTACGGGCAGAAAGTATGGCGCCCGAGCGGTAATATTTAACCGCCCGAGCGCCAATGGGTAAATTCGAAACGCTTGGACAGAGAGTGCCGCGCTCGAGCGGTACTTTCTTACCACTCGAGCGCCGACCGAAATGCATGAAATATAGACACGTATCTTACACATGCAAGTTGGATATATATATGTATGTATAGAACGAATGCATTCCTCAGAATTCAGAGAAGAAGAGAGAAGCTCGAGAAACGGTTTTTGTATATGTGTTGAAAATCCTTACGCCTTTTCTGAGAAATCCGTCCGTCTGAATTGTAATCCGACTTCGGTACCAAGTTCCTATTGACGTAGACTACACTTTGACGTAAGTTTTGCTACGTTTTGACATGCTTTGAAATTATGCTATTGTCAGAACTGAATAGGATTCATATATGATGTTGACATGTTAGACATCGTAGAATCGACGTCAGATTAAGAAATAGACTGATTATGGAATTGTTATGAATTTCTGATTATAATCGGTTGATACCGGACAGATTTGAATTGTGACGGGATTACGGATTGTATTGAATATGAGTTTCTGTATTATATTGTGATGTTGGAATTGACGGGGTTACTGAGATTGTATTATTATACCATCGAAACATCAGTGAATTGATATTGATCAGACTCAGTATTGATTGTGATTATATCGTGATATTGTCGATATGAATTGGATTGTGTCTTGATTCGATATTGATCAGAACAGGCTTTGAATTGAGCTGTAGATTGACACAGTCTATTCGATATTGTGAATTCAGATTGACATGGACAGACGTGAAATGGATTCTTCGTCTTCGTCAGATCATGAAGACAAAGGTATAAGTCAATGTGTATTGGGAGATGACTTGAGTCGGTTTAGACGGGTTTCCCTAAATCACTACTGTACTTTATTGCATTGATATTTGCATTGATTGATTGATATACTTGTTTTCTTGAGTTATAGATTACAGGTATTAGAAGAGTAATCTTATGACAGAAGTGCCGTTAGTGGTGGGATCGCCACGGGCACATTGCACGATGTCATAGAGGGTATTGGCGGTAGTGCCAAAATCTGTCATTAGATGATGGATTATCGATGGGTGTACTGATAACTTCTTCTATTACTGTTAGTGGATATTATATCGATGTGGATAGATGTATAGCTTATTCTATTACTGTTGATTGATATTATATCGATGTGGATAGATTCATCGTTCCTTCTATTACTGTTAATCGATGTTATATCGATGTGAATAGAATCGGACTTTGTTCTATTACTGGTAATCGATATCATATCAATGTGAATAGAATCAGGGCTTGCTCTATTACTGGTAATCGATAATATATCAATGTGAATAGAATAAGGGTTTCGTCTATTACTGTTAATCGATACTGTATCGGTGTGGATAGATTTGGAGTCTTTTCTATTACTGTTAATCGATACTATATCGCGTGGATAGAACTGGAGTCTTTTCTATTACTGTTAGTCGATATATGCAGACCGACGTCTGGAACCGGGATCCCTAGACTAGGATTGAGTCTAGCCTGAATTATGTAGCTACGAGTATTGTTGGGAGTATGCTATTGATTATGTTTCAGATTTGTTACATATGATTGTTACCTGATTACATGCTTTATATTTGTTATATGATTGCATGTTTCATTGATTTATACTGGGAGTTATTCTCACCGGTTTATCCGGCTGTTGTCTTGTCTGTATGTGTACTTGACAACAGGTGGGACAGGTTCAGGGTCGAGGAGATGAGGAGAGATCGAGTTAGAGTGGAGACTTCGGACTTTGATCTAAGATAGGGTTTGAACACTTGACATTAGTTGTTAAACTCTAGTTTGAATAAATGTTTTGTAATACAGGATTTGTATTTTGTATACTGAGATGTATATATGTTTTATTTCACTACGTTCCGCAATTTAAAAAAGAAAAATTTTTAGACCCTGTTTTATAATTGATTAATTAGTCCCAATGATGATTAAGAACTTGATTAGTGTCCGGGTCCCCACAGCTCAAGCCCTTCAGATTGCACCTTTGGCGCTCGGGCGGTAATAATCTACCGCCCGGGCGCCATCTCTTCTGCCCGAGATACATATTTGTTGGACGTTGGCGCTCGGGCGGTCGATCTTCACCGTTCGGGCGCCAACAGTTCTGTCCCAAAAATGTGAAATTCATATGTTTGGCCAAATCTTGTCTCGTAATAGCCCTTTAATAATCACATTAAATTAGTATTCCATACTCATCTCGATTAAAACTCTATAATCGTATTTTAACATGATATAAAATCTTGGGCATTACACGCGGTGCCTGGACAGAAAGTTGAGCATTTTTGCCCGTAGCCACACCGCACCTGCGGTGTAAGATAGACCGCACCCGCGGTGGCAATCCCGTAGCATTACCGCACCCGCGGTATGGGAAGGACCACACCCGCGGTCTAAGCTTTCGAGAAATGCCAGGATAGGCATTGCACGACCGCACCCGCGGTGCATGTCATGACCGCACCCGCGGTCATGCGTGTTGCTTTAAAAATGATGCCACGTTTCAGATTGTGCATGCAGTATATATACAGATGAATGGCACGTAATTCATCAGAAAAATGGAGAAAGGGGCGAAGATTTTGATAGAAAATCCTTACGCCTTTTAGATTGGCGATTGTGGAAGATCCATCCATCAGAATTCAAATCCGACTTCAGTTTTGAGCTTCTCTCGACTCGAGCTATACAAGGACGTAAGTTTTGTTACGTTTTGGGATGTTTTGAGAATATGATGTTGCTAGAATTGCATATGATTCAGATATGGCGTTTCTACTACTGTAGACATTGTAGAATTGAAGACAGATTAAAGAACATTATTTATGTAATTATTATGATTTTTGAAAGATATTGACAGAGATTCGATATCAGATTTGTGTTATCATTGAGATTAGGAGTTATGTCAGTATTGCTTATGAGTTCTGGTATATATATGATGTTCAGATTGACGGGGTTCTTCAGATTGTATTGTTATGCCGTCGAAACATCAGTTGAGTTAGATTGATAGATTCAGATATGATCTCGATTAGATTGTGATATTATCGATATGACTCAGATTGTATCTTGTTCAGATATTGATCAGATTGTATACTGATTTGAGTATTGATCAGAACAGATTGTGTATTGAGTTATTTACTGATACAGCGTATTCAATATTGTCATTTCAGATTGATATGGACAGATTTGAATACAGATCATCGTCTTCGTCAGATAGGGACGACAAAGGTATAATTCATGTGATATACGGGAAGATATAACTCAAATAAGATCTTATTTGAGTTTCCCAATAAAATCACATACTAGATTACTGTTATTTCTGATTTGAATATGATTTATTTATATGTGGAGATGATTATGCATTGTTTACAGATTGTTATGCATTACATTGAGATAGGAGAGTCGTTGACAGCCATTGTCAGCTATCTAGATGTTCGGTGTATCTCAGCTTAGGAGCAGCCCTGACTCCTATTGCAGTCGTTGATACAGCTCAGACCGAAGTCTAGGAATAAGACGTACAGTCACCCCGAGTGGGAGGGTAGGTGACAGCCATTGACGTCTTATTCACACCGGGATCCCTAGAGTTATAGTTGAGTCGAGTCTAGATATGATTTGACTAGAACTGCATGTGTTTAGAAATGTGGTTTCATAGATTATGAAACCCATGTTTAGTGCTTTCAGACATGATATCCTGTGTTTATATGATTTGATATAGATTGCATGTTTATCTGAATTGAGTTGCATGCTTATTTTGAGTAGATTTCATAGATTATGAAATCTATTGCTTTGAATATATCCATGATAGCATGTTTTATGATTTAGATTGTTTATATACATGCTTACCATGTTTTACACTGGGATTTATTCTCACCGGAGTTATCCGGCTGTTGTCTTGTTTGGTATGTGTGCATGACAACAGGTGGGGCTGGATCGGGGTCAAGAAGCTGATGAGAAGACGAGTTAGCGTGGTGATTCCGGACTTATTGTAGACTTGGTTTTCTTACTCGAATTTAGTAATTGAATCTTAGATTTAGTTTGTACAGTTTGTACTTTTATACTGAAATGTATTTTATACTGAGATGTATATTATTTAGATTCCACTACCTTCCGCATGTGTATTTTAAAAAGAAAAATTTTTAGACCCTGTTTATCAGAACTGATAATTAAATCTCAACGATGATTAAGAAGATGATTAGCATCCGGGTCCCCACAACAGGTGGTATCAGAGCGATAGATTCTTTAGCTTGAGATAGTCAGAACTGATAGATCCTTTAGATTGAGATAGAAGAGAATGAGCGGGGTAGATTGAATTTTCTTTCCTTGTATGTGATTGCTAGCATGAGAATTATTTCAATGTGACTTACATTGTGTGTGCTAGCATGATTTATTGCTTTCCCTATTACATGTTGTTTGTTATCTGAGTTGATTACAGCATGTAATTACTAAGCCTGGATCAGAACCAAGTCTGAATCAGAGGTATATGATCAGAGGAGGGCTGAGACAGATTATACAGATTGTACATTGATTTGTTTGATATTCAGATATACCGCCTCGGAGATTTCCAGAAAGGGGTAGTACTTCGTCTGAACAGATAGATGCATCAGAAACTCAGCTAGAAGAAAAGATGAAAGAGTTTCAGTTATTACAGCCGCCGGTTCTGAGGGGTACCGAGACATCTGAAGATTGTCAGAACTGGTTTGATGATATAGAAATACTGTTTGATTTACTTGATTGTACAGATGAACAGAGAGTTAAAATGGTGCCTTATCAATTACGAGAAGCCGCCAGGAGTTGGTGGATTACCAGTAGAAGAATGTGGGCACAGAGAGGTACAGTAATGTCGTGGGAAATATTCAGAACTGAATTCTATCGAAGATTTTTCTCAGCTTCGTACCGAGAGGACAAGAAATTAGAGTTTGAGAATTTGAGCCAAGGGCAGCTGAATATTGACCAATATATTGCTAAATTCTCTACTCTACTGCATTTTGCTCCTCAGATAGCTGGAAATGATGAAGCTATAGTAAATCAGTTCATCAGAGGGTTGAATTCGGAGGTAGTTGCATTTATGAATCTGCAGCGACCTTACCATTTTGCTGATATCCTGAGTAGAGCGAAGAGAGCTGAGGCGAGTCTGATTAGACAGCTAGGGAGGTTGTGTGTTAAACAACCCCAGACACACAATCCCCTCTCAGATTTGATCGAGGCAGTACGAGTGGAAAGCAAGATTTGCTGAAAGCTCGGAAGAAGTCATTCAAGAAACTAGGAAGCGATTCATCTAGTTCCAGCGTTTCTGGTCCAAGCCATACTGGAGTGTATTGCAGGAGTTGCGGAGGGAGACATTCCACCGAGCAATCCAGGGAGTGACTGGTAGATGCAATATTTGTGGACAGCTGGGACACTTTGCTAAAGTGTCCCAGAAGCGTTCCCGAAGATTTGTTAGAGTAGATGCCCGTCGAGCCAAGTGTTGGCCGAGGGTACATGATTAAACTCTATGTATAAACAGTCTTTATTTTAATAATATTTGATTTATCGTTTTGGCACTTCTTTATCTGTATACCCATGCTAGTTGCATAGATAAAGCCCTTGAATATACAAATAGTAGAAAGAATATGAGATGCTCATATGATGAGTATCATGAAACTCGTATTTGAATACTGTATATTCTAAACGGTTCCTAGTCGATTCAGCCGCCTAAGAAGGATATAGGCCGCTCGAGTTAGAGACTAGTATCTGCGATGTGAGTACCATGTTTCATTGGTAGGGGACATTGTGATGTCCGAACATGCAGATAGGTGCTCCTTGTAGAGAGTGCACTGAACAACCCTCCATAAAAGGACTTTCCAAGTGGTTCTCACTTATCGAGTGGAAAGTCCTAGTTTATGGTTGTACACCATTAGTCCTTATGACCCGGGACAACATTGAGACTCTATGTGCTAGAATTACACTTTGACTTGTTTACCGACTCTCATGGGGTCATCAGGTGGCAAGGTTGGGTGTTCTGTCGAAACATATAGGAGTCGATGCATTGTAGTCGGGGATTCACCGCTTACCTTCGGGTATGGATATCCTATGTTTTCATGTATATGTAGTGTGAAATCTCTGATCAGAGTATGGTGGTAATTATGAAAGGAGTTTCATAGATTACACCATCGATGCAACTACGGCATGACACATAGTATCGATTCATTGACAACTCTCGATAAACCAATGGTTGTCGAATCGGTCGGGATATATGAGTTGAAGGGACCGTACTGTACGCTAACCATAATTGAATGGTTCTTGCAGGCACTATCATTTGATACCTAGGGAATCATGTAAGCGATGCTGCTAGGCGTTTAACATGATTGGTTGGGTACTATCAGACTTGAGTTCTGACGTTCTTGTTATCAAGGAGTTGATAAGTAAGAATGGAGCAATTGGGGTATGCTCATATAAGGACATGTTTAGTCCGAATCACATGGAGATGTGAACCCACGGCTAGTTGTATCAATGAACCATTGAGGGCCACACAAGTACAAGCTTTCTAGATCCCGTTGAGAAGTAAAATAGTTCAATGTGTTGAACGGCTTATAAATGAGTTTATAAGCGTAAGGAAAAATAGAAGTATGACTTCTATGAGAGAAATGTAATTTTAATTTATGAAGTGTTCTAAATTAAAAGTTGGCCAATAAATAATGTATTTGAAAATTGTGATTTTCATAAACATTATTATGGACTAAATTAAATTAATTCAAGTGTTGAATTAATTAAACACTAGTGGACCTAGTAGAGTCCAAATAATTAAATTAATTCAAGTGTTGAATTGATTAAATCAAATTGAGTCTTGTAGAGCTCAATTTAAATAATTATTTAACTAGTGGACTTGAGTAAATTCAAGTAATGTTTAATTAGTCTCAAAATGTTTGAGATAATTAAATTTAGTCCATGGTTTTTATTGTTAAAAAATCAAATTAATATGCATGCATGGGAGTGAAGGTTGGAGACAACTTTTCAATCTCAAGGCTTGGATGCTAGACTTACTTTTTACAAGTCCAAGACAAGTCTCCCTCCCCTCTTTTCTATGCATGATGGCCGAAACTTGGAGTATATTCTCAAGTTTTCTCTCAATTTTTCTCTTCAAGTGTTGAGGAAGAAAAATACTTCTCTTTGAAAAATCCTTTTATTTTTCTAGTGCAAAATAAGAGGGGTTCTAGTTTGCAAGTGGTGGGCCTAATTTGAAGGAAAGAAAGGAGTCCAAGGAAGCTTGTAGATCTTCATTCCATTCAAGAGCCAAGTTGTTTACAACTTGGTTGGAGCCATCATCAACCTTAAGAGGTTGATAGGTAACTATTTCTAAACACACTATGAATGTCATTTTGGTGTTTTATTGTATTTCCTACACAAACTCATGGTGGCCGAAATTTATATGCTAAAATCGAAAATTTTGTGCTTCCGTTGCGTTTCCGGCCACCGTAACCGATCCCCTTTCAAGTGGTATCCGAGCTATGGTTACGTTTTTGTGTAGCAAATACAAGATATATTGAGATTGATTTCTAACCGCTTGAGAATATTTTTGCAACAAAAACAAGGCCGAAATTTTCTTTTTGGGCGGCAAGTTGCTGCCCATTTCGGGCAGCTCGGGCTGCCCGAGGGGCTGCCCGCGGGCAGCAAGGGCAGCCCTAGGGGCTGCCCGAAACCCCTATTTTAATAAAAAAAAAATTTTTTTGTTGCCGGAATCCGGCGACGGAGCTCCGGCGACGGTGACGACTAGGGTTTTAAAAGTGTTTTGGAATATCAAAGTGTCATGGGCCTTGAGTTGTTGGGCCATTGGATGGCTAACATATTTGTGAATTTTAAATGGGCCAAAACGTTTTTGGTGAAAAATGAATTTTTGGGCCCTTAAGTTTAAAATTACAAAAGTTGCAAACATTTTCTCATGAAATAAATATTTTAAGTTGGACTTTAAATATTTATAGTAAATGGTGATTTACAAGAAATTCGGTTATAAATAAATTAATTTGAAAGTAGACAAAGGTGTTTGTATACTTTGTTAATTTAGTTTATAATCGTGGCGGTTAGTGATTGGATCAAGATATATAATATTGGATCAATTAATTATTGTGATAATTAATTGATGGTGTATGATATGTGATATTATGCATGAAGGATGATCAAAAGCCCAAGCCCAATTTGCTAGGTGTATGCTAGGATATTTTGTGTTGAATGATTGTAATAATTATCAATTTATAAAGTGGGCTTGGTTTATGGCCCGTTCCCACCCCATGAGATGTATCCCTATTTGCCATGGATATTTATTTGTAAATATTAGTATAGTGGATGATCAAGATTGGAAGATGGTGGCCATGATGATTATGAAGATCGAAGACATGTAAATATTGGAAGCTTATGTAATAGTTGCATTTGCATCCCGTGCATTTCCCTAGGATTGGACCTAGGCCCGTGTTTAGCTCACACGGTCCGTTAGTATTGGGGCGATTGATCATCCTTGTTTGTTTACTGTTTATAATATATGCATGATATGTTATAAATAATGAGTATGTGCGTTATTATTATGTAATAACAAATTGCATGAATCCGGCAAACATACGATCAAACATGGCGAGCTTTTAAATAAAATTAATGATGAGACCTTTCAAAATTAAAAACCCTCATTTTGAATAAGATTCAAAATTAATATCAAGCCCGAAAAGGGGAATTATAAATTTGTTTATAATTTCCATGTCTTCCATCGACAAAGGGTGCATGACGAATCGCTACCCGTACTCGGGGCTCGGCTCATATTATTGGGGGGCCCTTAGTACCGGAAAGCTGTGACATCCATTTGACATGGTGATGTGAACTACGTGGAACTCCCATGACTTCGGCTCAGATAATTGAGGGAACTCATGGCGACCGTCCATTAAGGTTCAACATCGATGGGTAAGGCTTGACACGTAAAGATGAACGACGTCAATATTGGGTCCTAATCAAACGTGAGACAAAAGTTTACGTTAAGGGTTGCATTGTGATGCAATTGGAAACTACCTTTAGGAATTGTGATTGGCTGATGTAATGCCCAAGAATTAATCACTGCAATTAACGATGATTGATTTATCATTTCATGTGATTATGACGGGATTAATCGGGACACCGAGAAATGTATTCAAAATAAAATATGAAAGATATGAGCATGCAGACCGCACCCGCGGTAAGGGGAGGACCGCACCCACGATGGTGCTACGGGAATTTGAAAGAATCAATACCGAAGGGTGACCGCACCCGCGGTGTTAACATTACCGCACCGCGGTCTCGACATGTACCGCACCCGCGGTCGTGCAATTGCAAGATGGATAAGATTGTCGACGCATGAGCGCACCCGCGGTCTTACACCTACCGCACCCGCGGTACGACGTGCCTTGCAAAGAATGCGCCACCTCTTGACATGCATGCAATGATATATATAGGTGGTAATCCATTCGAAATTCATTCAGAAAAGTGAAGAAAAGGGTCTGAAGAAGAAAGGAGAAAATCCTTACGCCTTTTTCGAGAAATCCGTCCGTCTGATTTTGAATCCGACTTCAGTATCGAGTTCCTAGCAACGTAGGCTACAACTGGACGTAAGTTTTACTACGTTTTGACATGCTTTGAAATTATGATATTGTCAGAATTGAATGGAACTCATATATGTTGTGCTTGACATAGTAGACATCATAGAATCGAAGTCAGATTAAGAAACGGACTGATTATGGAATTGTTATGATTTTCGGAGTAGTGTTGGAGTCGAGTTGATATCAGAATTGAGTTGTTATTGAGTATGAGATATTAGAATTAATATCTGACTGATATGGTATGGTTGGGTATATTGATATTATACCGTTGTACCATCGAGATTGAAGTAAGTTAAGTATTGAGCAGAACAGATTTGATTCCACAGGTGTATTGATATTATACTCCTCGATATTGTTCTTGTCAGATTGAGTATTGACAGGCTTGGGATTCGAGATTTCGACAGAGCCAGAGTATCAGAAAAAAGGTATAAATTATGTTGTGTTGGGATTGCACTCGAGGAAGGTTTGACTCGAGTTTCCCTAATCAGATACTTAGTTTATTACATTGATTCTTGTAATTGATGAGATTGATGTTTGTTGTCTATTGATTTATAGACACTTCATGTAATGACTGCTGATTTGCTAGTCATTGATTGATTTGCTTAGATACTGACTGTATGTATTGATTACTGAGTGTTGAGTCATAGGCTGATTCGCCTAGTCACCGGCTGATTCGTCGGGTTATTGTCTGATTCGTCCATTATAGGCTGATTCGCCTAGTCACCGGCTGATTCGTCTGGTGATTGACTGATTCGTCTAAACTTAAGCTGATTCGCTTAATTACAGGCTGAGTTGTCTGATTATTGGCTGATTCGCCTAATTACTGGCTGATTCGTCAGGTTATTGACTGAGTCGTCAATTCTGCGGCTGATTCGCCCAGATACTGGAGATATTAATTATATCGATGCCGATTAGGGATTGATTCATTCCTACCGACTGAGATTCGATATAATTACCTATATCCAGACATCGGGATCCCTAGGATAGAGATGAGTCGAGTCTGAGACGACGCGTCAGTGGAGTCGAGTCTGAGACGACGTGTCGGTGAGTTGAGTCTGATATGACATGTTGATTTACATTGTTTATGCCATTCATGATTATTGAATGTTTGATATGAATTTATGTTTCTGATTTGAGACCTATTATGAATACTTCTTATATGCTTTCGTATATGCTTTTATATGACTGCATGTTACATTGTTTATACTGGGATATTTATATCTCACCGGAGTTATCCGGCTGTTGTCTTGTTTTGTATGTTGCATGACAACAGGTGGGGCTGGATCAGGGTCAAGAAGAGGATGAGAGAAGATTATATAGCGTGGAGATCCGGGCTTCGAAGCAACATAGGATTCAGCACTGATATGTAGTTGAACCTAGTTGAATTCTTGTAGATAACGCAAGATTTGTATGTTCATGTTTAATATGTAATTTGAGTAAATTACATTACGTTTCCGCTTTGTATTTGAAAAAAAAATTAGACCCTGTTTTATAATTGATTAATTAGTCCCAAACATGATTAAGAACTTGATTAGCGTCCGGGTCCCCACAGCTGATATTATTCTGGATCATAATTCGCTAATTGGACCTTGTACCTACTGAGGAAAGGAGTTTCCCGTTTTCACTAGAGGGTAGTGAAAGATGTCAAAACAGTGGGAGTAAATATTTATAAAGTTAAAGTCCATACTTTATATATATTAAATATTTTAAAATAGTCATTAACATTTATCTGTTTTACTTTTCAGTACAAAATTTGACAATGTCTTCAATTCGCAATCCACTTTCTGCCATACTCGAAAAACACGTTCTAACCGGACCTAACTATATCACTTGGCTAAGAAATCTAAAGATCGTCTTGAACTCAGAAAATTGCATATACACTGACTGAGTCGCCCCCTGCTGAGGCTCCGACTAGCTGCACTCCTGAGGAATTGCAGACCTACAAGGATTGGTGTGACCATGACGTGAAGGCTAGGTGTTATATGCAGGCTTCTATGAACGATGAGCTGCAGAGGCGTTTCGAGGATGCAAAGAATGCTGCTGACATTCATATGCACCTCAAGGAGCTCTTTGGTCAGCAGACTCGGCCTCTTAGGCATGCCACAGTCAAGGAGCTCATCACTTTACGCATGCGAGATGGGGCCTCGGTCCATGAGCATGGCCTAAAGTTGATTGGGCTCGTGGACAAACTCGTTGGCATGGATTTGATCTTGCCTTCGGAGTTGACCACCGACGTGTTGCTGTTGTCCCTGCCTAGCTCGTTTGATCCTTTTGTGGTGAATTTCAATATGAACAAGATGGAGCCGACCCTTGAGGTGTTGGTGAATATGCTTGTGACTTTTGAGTCCACTATCAAGAAAGAGAAGTCGGTTCTTTATGTGGGTTCTTCATCTGGTACGAAGACCGATCCACGTGGGAAGGGAAAGAAGCGTTCTTTCCAACGTCCCAAGAAGAATGTGCCCTCGAAGAGGCAAGCTCCGAGTCCTGTTGTGGTAGCCACACCAGTGAAGGCTAACAAGACTGTTGACGTTTGTCATTACTGCAAGAAGCCTGGACATTGGAGGCGTAACTGCAGGGAATATCTTGCCCAGAAGGGTTCTGGAAACGGTATGTTCTATATTGAAGTAAACATTTCAATTAACTCTACTTCTTGGGTATTGGATACCGGCTGTGGCTCACATCTCTGTAATGATTTGCAGGTGATGGGAAGAAGTAGAAGGCTTAGAAAAGGTGAGACCTTTTGAGGATGGGCAATGGAGCAAGGGTTGCTGCCAAGGCCGTAGGAGATGTTTACTTGCTTTTGAACAATGATTTTAAGTTAATTTTGAGAGATGTTTTGTTTGTACCCGACTTGGTGAAAAACATTATTTCCATTTCTATGTTGGACAAAGATGGATTTTCTTGTTTATTTAGCAAAGGTGTTTGCAACATTTACAAGAATGAATGTTTAGTTGGTACCGGGGAACTTGAAAACGATCTCTATAACTTAAAATTGAAAGATATTCCACTAAACAATGTCCAAGCGATAACAACAAAAACAATAGAAAACAAGATACTCTAAATTCGGCACAATTATGGCATGCTCGATTAGGACATATTTCATTAAGAAGGATGAACAAGCTAGTGGGAGTTGGCATGTTTGATATGTCTGATATTAATGCTCTCACGACTTGTGAATCCTGTCTAAAAGGAAAGATGACCAAAATTCCCTTTAAGGGCCATGTGGAGCGAGCCAAAGGGTTATTGGATTTGATCCATACCGATGTGTGCGGTCCGCTTAGCATCACCACTAAGCATGGACATGCCTACTTCATCACCTTTACCGATGATTTCTCAAGGTATGGGTATGTGTATTTGATGAAATACAAATCTGAATCTTTGAAAGGTTCAAAGAATTCAGAAGTGAAGTAGAGAATCAGTTGGGACGAAGCATCAAGACACTTCGATCGGATCGAGGTGGTGAGTACTTGAGTGCCGAGTTCCAAGAGTATCTAAGGGAGAATGGGATTCTCTCGCAGTGGACTCCGCCCGCTACACCACAGTTGAATGGTGTTTCGGAGCGTCGTAACCGGACTTGATGGACATGGTTCGGTCTATGATGGGGTTCACGGAGTTGCCGCCATCCTTTTGGGGATATGCGCTTGAGACAGCGGCACTGTTGTTGAACAATGTCCATACAAAAGCAGTTGATAAGACACCATATGAGATATGGATGGGTAAGCCACCCAAATATTCATATTTAGAATATGGGGGTGCCCTGCTTATGTGAAGCAGGTAGTGGGAGATAAATTGGACTGACGATCCATTTTATGTTACTTTGTGGGATATCCAAGGAATTCAGCTGGATATTTCTATCATCCCCAAGAAACAAAGGTGTTTGTTTCTAGGAATGCAACCTTTTTGGAAAGGGAATTTCTATTGAATAGAAAAGGACAGATGATAGAAATCGAAGAAGTTCGAGAGACACCCACAATTGTAGAACCCACACCCGAGAGCCAAGGGAGGAGATACAAGCTCCTAGAAGATCCGAGAGAGTCTCGAGACCACCTATGAGGTATGGTCTGCTTCTTGAAGAGGGCCATGATGAGCTAACCTTGGATGTGATCCAAGGACCTTCAAGGAAGCGTTATCTGATGCCGATTCATCCAAGTGGCTTGAAGCAATGGAATCTGAGATGAATTCCATGCATTCGAACCAAGTGTGGAATCTTGTGGATCCACCTGAGGGAACTGTTCCCATAGGGTGTAAATGGATTTACAAGAGGAAACTTGGGGAGGATGGGAAGGTATTGACCTTCAAGGCGCGATTGGTGGCAAAAGGATATACTCAAAGACAAGGAGTTGACTTTGAGGAAACCTTTTCCCCAGTCGCAATGTTCAAGTCCATAAGGATTTTAATAGCCATAGCTGCATGGTATGACTATGAGATATGGCAGATGGATGTTAAGACAGCTTTCTTAATGGGGATATTAAGGAAGAGATTTACATGTCTCAACCCGAAGGGTTTACATCTATCGGAAGTGAGCATTGGTATGCAAACTTCAAAGATCTATTTATGGTCTAAAGCAGGCATCTAGGAGTTAGAACCTCAGATTCGATAG
>NW_027331148.1:0-22502 GCF_022965805.1 Primulina eburnea
AGAGATTCCGATTCAGATTCTGGATCGCACAGTTAGAGTTCTGAGGAACAAAGAGATCGACATTGTCAAAGTTCTTTGGAGGAACCATTTGTTAGAGGAGGCTACGTGGGAACCAGAGGAGGAGATAAGAGAGAAGTATCCTGAGTTGTTCGTGCCGTGACGTCAATTTCGCGGACGAAATTCCCTTAAGGGGGGGAGATTGTAATAGCCGAGCCCGGTGTACGGTACGATTTAAGTTTCGTTTGTTATTTGGGATATTTGATTAGATGTTCAGAGTTGTATTTTGGGCTATAGTATGTTTAGTATATTGTTCTTGAGGTGTTAGTTGTTGTTGGTTGTTCGTTTCAGAGTTCCGGATCGATTTTAGTTGCATGGGAATAGTGCTTGGCCGTGGCTTGAGTGCACCCGCGCTCTTAACTGGAGTGCCCCCGCGGTGTACTGTGCAGTTTTTGTGTTGGAGGGCCGTAGCATCACCGCACCCGCGGTGATACAGTGACCGCACCCGCGGTGTGTAGCGCACCCGCGGTGCTTGCAGTGCCGCACCCGCGGTATCTGTGGTTCAGGAATTTTGTGGACTGCCGAAAGCTCAGCGCACCCGCGGTGCTTAGAGGAGCGCACCCGCGGTGAAGGTATGGGCGAGTTTTTAAGCTATTTTTTGGAGTGGTTGGCCATACTTTCCCTTTCTTTTCTCCTCCATTCTCGACTTTTCTCTCCATTTCAAGGGTTTTCAGTCATTTCTTTCCTTTCCTATCTTCGATTCAGGCGTTTGTTTGGAATTTCGACTTGAGTTCGACGTTCTCCTTGGTGCTAGGAAGCTTGGGTAAGCTTTTGGTGCGATTCTGTTAAGGTTGTAAATTAAGAGTTGTTTAGGTTGGTTGTTTATGTGGATTTATGGATTATTTAGCTTGTAATCTTGGATATTTAGTTGATATTGGTGTTATTTGTGGATTATTTGTTGTAGGTGGTGATCAAGAGCTAAGTTGAGGTGTTTGTTGTGGTTTGTAAGTGGAAATTCATTCCTTTTGCTCACATGATTATATATGTATGTGTTTCAAAGAGTTTATTGTGTTATTCCCTTTCATTTGATCCATAGTATGTATTGTTATATGTATTGGAGGCATTGTATGTCTCATTATTGATTAAAGGGAATACAAAGAGATATATAGAGTTCAAAGTGATTGTTAAAACCAGAGAAGAGTTTAAATGTTTTCGGATTGATAAATACATAGTCAGAGATTGCATGCAATATTAGATGATCATCGCCTATAGGCTTATATCCCTCAGAGTTATCGGTATTTATATCGTTTGGGATACGAGCACCCCAGAGCAGAGATACTATTGATATCAATCCCCAGAGCAAAAGAGAAATACCATCATATTTTTATGCTATTGCTATGTTATTGATATTCAGAGTTTACAGTTCAGAATTGATGGTATTTATGATTTCAAAGAGATGTTTTACAGAGTTATTGTTCATTGTTATATAAGAGTTCCACTTGCTGAGATTTATTCTCATTTCAGTTATTTTCATGTGATGCAGATCAGAGTGGTGCCTCGGGACGTTGACTGTAGATCGGGGGTCATATGCATACACCGTTGGAAGGAGGATTTTGGCATGATCATAGGAATGATGTTTTGTTTTTGTTATGTCATTTAAATGATCATGTATTTATTTTGTAAAGATATTTGATGAAATGTATTTTGAAACTCCTTCCGTATATTTTGAAAAGAAAATTATTTTTATTTCCGCTGCGTATTTATTTTAAAAGAGGATCGGGGTGTCACAACTACTGTCGACAACGACTCAACAGGCAATGAATGTCTCAATGCAAAATGTTCAGATATGAATGTATGCGATGCCCCTGTGTCTATCAACACATATGCAGGATAACCACAAAGGAAACAATTACCTGCAATGACGTCATCTGGCGCCTCCTGCGCCTGCTCCTCTGTCAGGGCAAAAACACGTGCCTGCTGTCGGGGAGGCTGACTCACCGTCTGACTACCTCCTGGCCTCTGCTGGGTCTGTGTAGAGGGTAGCTGAAAGGAGTGTACCGAAGATGCCTGTCTCTCCATCTGTGGCGCTGGTGCTGATGATCCTGTACTCTGGAATCGTGATGCACCTCTCTGGGGACAAACTCTGGCAAAGTGTCCCTGTTGCCTACAGATGTTGCAGCGTCCCAGAACTCCTTGACATTGCTCCGTCGCATGTCGCCCTCCGCACGAACCACAGTATGCGCCACTATAATCTGACCCCTGACCTCTCTGTCGAGATCCACTCGAACTCGATGAACTACTCCCAGATTTCTTAAACTGTTTGCCTTTAGCCTTCAGAAATTCCTTCTTACCACTACCACTAGATCCGCTATCGAAACGAGGAGGAGGTGGTGGAAACTGTACGGTAGTAGGCTGTGGATTATTTGTTGTAGGTGGTGATCAAGAGCTAAGTTGAGGTGTTTGTTGTGGTTTGTAAGTGGAAATTCATTTCTTTTGCTCACATGATTTTATATGTATGTGTTTCAAAGAGTTTATTGTGTTATTCCCTTTCATTTGATCCATAGTATGTATTGTTATATGTATTGGAGGCATTGTATGTCTCATTATTGATTAAAGGGAATACAAAGAGATATATAGAGTTCAAAGTGATTGTTAAAACCAGAGAAGAGTTTAAATGTTTTCGGATTGATAAATACATAGTCAGAGATTGCATGCAATATTAGATGATCATCGCCTATAGGCTTATATCCCTCAGAGTTATCGGTATTTATATCGTTTGGGATACGAGCACCCCAGAGCAGAGATACTATTGATATCAATCCCCAGAGCAAAAGAGAAATACCATCATATTTTTATGCTATTGCTATGTTATTGATATTCAGAGTTTACAGTTCAGAATTGATGGTATTTATGATTTCAAAGAGATGTTTTACAGAGTTATTGTTCATTGTTATATAAGAGTTCCACTTGCTGAGATTTATTCTCATTTCAGTTATTTTCATGTGATGCAGATCAGAGTGGTGCCTCGGGACGTTGACTGTAGATCGGGGGTCATATGCATACACCGTTGGAAGGAGGATTTTGGCATGATCATAGGAATGATGTTTTGTTTTTGTTATGTCATTTAAATGATCATGTATTTATTTTGTAAAGATATTTGATGAAATGTATTTTGAAACTCCTTCCGTATATTTTGAAAAGAAAATTATTTTTATTTCCGCTGCGTATTTATTTTAAAAGAGGATCGGGGTGTCACAACTACTGTCGACAACGACTCAACAGGCAATGAATGTCTCAATGCAAAATGTTCAGATATGAATGTATGCGATGCCCCTGTGTCTATCAACACATATGCAGGATAACCACAAAGGAAACAATTACCTGCAATGACGTCATCTGGCGCCTCCTGCGCCTGCTCCTCTGTCAGGGCAAAAACACGTGCCTGCTGTCGGGGAGGCTGACTCACCGTCTGACTACCTCCTGGCCTCTGCTGGGTCTGTGTAGAGGGTAGCTGAAAGGAGTGTACCGAAGATGCCTGTCTCTCCATCTGTGGCGCTGGTGCTGATGATCCTGTACTCTGGAATCGTGATGCACCTCTCTGGGGACAAACTCTGGCAAAGTGTCCCTGTTGCCTACAGATGTTGCAGCGTCCCAGAACTCCTTGACATTGCTCCGTCGCATGTCGCCCTCCGCACGAACCACAGTATGCGCCACTATAATCTGACCCCTGACCTCTCTGTCGAGATCCACTCGAACTCGATGAACTACTCCCAGATTTCTTAAACTGTTTGCCTTTAGCCTTCAGAAATTCCTTCTTACCACTACCACTAGATCCGCTATCGAAACGAGGAGGAGGTGATGGAAACTGTACGGTAGTAGGCTGTGGCGGTCTCTGCCCCTGAACACCGTAGGAAGCCCCTCGCTGCCTGATCAAGCCAGCCTCTGCTCCCTTAGCTCTGTTCAGTGCCTCTGAAAAAGTACTAGGCCGGCCCGTGTTCACCAAAGTAAAGACATCGGGATTCAGCCCGTTGATGAACTGATCGGCCACTGCCTCGTCGTTCCCGGCCACATGCGGTGCAAATCGTAGCAATGCATAAAATTTAGCAACATACTCCTCGATGTTCCACTGTCCCTGCTTCAGATTCGCAAATTCAGCTCCCTTATCTTTCCGGTAGGAGACGGGAAAGAAGCGCTGATAGAACTCGTCTTTGAAGACTTTCCACGTGATATCAATGCCTCGGTGCTCCAAGGCTCTCTTCATCGTCAACCACCAGCTCTTGGCAACCTCTTGCATCTGATGCCCTATCAGCTTCACACGTCGTTCGTCAGTGTAAGCCAAAGACTCAAACAGCATCTCGATATCATCCAGCCAGCTCTCGCATTCTACTGCACTCTCTGTGCCTTTCAGAGTAGGCGGATGGAAAGACTGGAATCTCTTCAATAAAGTCTCCATCGGCGTAGCGGTGACATCCATCTGTGCACCTGACGTGCTACCCTGCTCTGGTTGTGGCACTCGTCTAGGCGGCATAAATCTGATTATCAAACTGATTAGTACATAATCAATATCATCTGTCTCAGCCCTCCTCTGATCATATACCTCTGATCGAGAATCGGTTCTGATTCAGGCTTGAAATGCTGTAAATCAATTCAGATAACAATACAACATATAATAGGGAAAGCAATAAGTCAGGCTAGCATCTCAAAAGCAAGGAGGATGACTCGATCTACCCCGCTCATTCTATTCTATCTCAGTCTACAGAACCTACTGCTCTGATACCACCTGTTGTGGGTGTAGTGACCCGTTCCAGAATCACCTACTAATCAGAACTTAAGCATGCAAAATTAACATTTAAAACTGAATCAGGTAAACAGCGGAAAAACAGTAATACAACCCAATCGAATCTGTAAGTACAAAATACTTAAACAACCAGATCGAACTAAATACCAAGAATAAATACCAACAACTACAGGTCAACCTCTGCCAGCTCCCTGTCCACTCCCTCCTGGACCGCCCAACCTGAGACCTGCCCCATCGAATAGGGTGTCCAAAACAGAGATAAACCGAGGACGTGAGCATAAAACGCTCAGCACCGAAAGCATGAGTATACAAGACTATGACATGCATGTATGCAAAATGTACTGGATACCAGGATCTGGGTATATCGAAATACTGCTCAGACAAATGACGTCAAGGTATGTAGCACTCTGCGCCGTCGCACCAGGAGGTGGCTCCCATACCAAATGAACCTGTGGATATACCGGTGACCTGACCACCGTCGGCCAACGGGGTCCAACCATCCACAACAAATGAGGGCTGAGCACCCTCTCAACAGGCTATCTCAAAGATAATCAGGCTCAACATGATTATGCAAATGCCGCATAATAAACCATGCATCATATGACAGATAATAATGCAACATATAAACATGCAACACATAGTAAAGCATACTCAATCCTGCTATCTCGGATAGTACTTTCGTACCTCAAACCAGTAGATCCTAGCAATCAGCCCTAGAATCAAGCCTACAATCCAAGTGATACCATATCACTAAACCACATCTAAAAGCCTTAACTAGACTAATAGATACTCCCAAATCTCAAAGGGAACCCAGAACTATACCTGCGTCCGTAGTCAGCCCACTGATGCCGCTAGCCCCCAACTAGAGCACAGCTCCGCTACAAAACCAGTAGCTCCCCGCTAGTGCCCGAACCTCGGGAAAAGATTAGAAACCCATCAGAAACGACTAAAATGCTCTGGAACTCTCGGAATTGGCGAGTGAAAAGTGAAGCCTCGCGCTTCTATTTATAGACAACGATCGGACGATCCGATCCACTTCGGACGCTCTGATCCGGTACACTTCGGACGATCCGATCCACTTCGGACGATCCGAACATTGCATGTCTTCCACGTGTCCAGCCACCTGTCTTCGGACGATCCGAACCCTGATCGGACGATCCGAACTCTGACATGACATGACTCGTCTGACTCCGAACAGAACGGACGATCCGAACCCACTTCGGACGATCCGAACCAACTTCGGACGATCCGAACCCGGTTCGGTCCTTCCGATCCCACCGAAATACAATTAATCCAATAATTAACTCAAATTAGGCATCGGGATACTACATTCTCCCCCTCTAAAAAGGATTTCGTCCGCGAAATCGAGTCTGAAGAATGACAATTCTGAACAACAATACATTCAACTTAAGAATGAATTACAACTGAAAGTACAACTGAAATTACAATCATAACTGAAAATACTACAACTAGAACAACTCTGGATGCTCTGACCGCATGCGACTCTCTAGTTCCCAAGTAGCTTCTTCAGTACCTCGGCGCTGCCACTGCACTAAGACAAGAGGAATAGTCTTATTCCGCAGTACCTTATCCTTCCGGTCTAAGATCGAAACCGGTCTTTCCACAAAAGACAAATCCGGATTCAGCTGAACTTCTGTCGGATGCAAAACATGAGACTCATCCGCTACGTATCGTCTCAGCAAGGACACATGAAACACATTGTGAACACTAGACAGATACGGTGGCAAAGCTAATCTGTAGGCCAAATCTCCCACACATTCTAAGATCTCAAAAGGACCAATGAATCTCGGAGATAGCTTACCCTTGAGTCCAAATCTCAGAATCCTCCGAAAAGGTGATACCTTGAGAAACACTTTCTCGCTTGCATCAAAATGAAGAGGTCTGCGCTTGGAGTTCGCATAACTTGCTTGTCGATCCTGAGAAGTCTTAATCCGCTGTTTGATCACAAGAACTTTGTCCATGGCCTGCTGAATCAATTCCGGACCCTCGACCTGTCGTTCTCCGACTTCTTCCCAGAACAGGGGAATACGACAACGTCGACCATACAATGCTTCAAACGGAGACATACCAATACTCCTATGAAAACTGTTGTTGTATGCAAACTCTATCAGTGGCAGATGATCCTGCCAAGCTGGCCCGAAATCCATCACACAAGATCTCAACATATCCTCAAGAGTACGAATAGTCCTCTCTGACTGACCGTCAGTCTCTGGGTGATATGCAGTACTCAAACTCAAGGTAGTGCCCAAAGCTTGCTGAAAGCTGCCCCAAAATCTAGACGTAAATCGAGGATCTCTGTCACTAACCATACTCACGGGCACACCATGAAACCGTACAATCTCCTGAATGTACAACCGTGCCATCCGATCGAAAGTGAAATCTCTGTTATACGGAAGAAAATGGGCAGACTTAGTAAGCCGATCCACTACCACCCAGATAGCATCTCTATTCCCCACAGACATAGGCAAGTGAGTCACGAAGTCCATCGTGATATGCTCCCACTTCCACTCCGGAATAGGAAGATTCTGTAACAAACCTCCGGGTCGTCGATACTCAGCCTTCACCTGCTGACAGACAAGGCACTTGGAGACATACTGATAAACATTACGTTTCATACCTTTTCACCAAAATCGAGTCCTCAAATCCTTATACATCTTGTTGCTCCCTGGATGAACACTCAACTTGCTACGATGAGCCTGGGACAAAATCTCCTCCGTCAAAGTGTCATCTTCCGGTACAACAACACGACCAGATAAGCACAAAAGACCCTCGGACTGATAGTGGAATCCAGAAGTATTATCTCCATCAGCCAACCGAGCTAATTTCTGAACCTTAGAATCAGACATCTGAGCATCTCTAATCCGAGAATACAAAACTGGCTCGGACAAAATAGTAGCTATACGGATACTCTCTGTTCCCTTCCGATGCTTACAATTGAATCCCATCGAACAGAAATCCTGAATAATCCCAGATACAGCACAAGTCTGAAGAGCAGATAATCTCACCTTGCGACTAAGAGCATCGGCCGTGAGATTCGCAGATCCTGGATGATACTTGATCTCACAATCGTAATCTTTGAGTAGATCCATCCAACGACGCTGACGCATGTTCAACTCAGCCTGAGTGAACAGATACTTCAAACTCTTATGATCAGTGAAGATCTCAAATCGCTCACCATACAGATAATGGCGCCAGATTTTCAAAGCAAAAACGATCGCTGCTAATTCCAGATCATGAACAGGATAGTTTTCCTCATGAGGCTTCAACTGCCTCGACGCATAAGCAATCACATGCTCATTCTGCATCAGAACACACCCTAGTCCCTGTAAAGAGGCATCGGTGTAAACACTGAAACCACCAGATCCAGACGGTAAAGCCAAAACAGGCGCAGATGTTAAACGTCTGCGAAGTTCCCAGAAACTCTCTTCGCACTCTGATGTCCACTCAAATGAAACATCTTTCCGAGTGAGCTGAGTGAGTGGCTTAGCAATCTGAGAGAAGTTGGCAATGAAACGGCGATAATACCCAGCCAATTCCAGAAAACTGCGGATCTCGGCTACTGTCGTCGGACGCGACCAGTTCAATACCGCTTCCACCTTGCTCGGGTCAACTGAAACTCCCTCGCTAGAAATGACATGACCAAGGAATACAACCCTGTCAATCCAAAACTCACATTTACTCAACTTCGCATAAAGCTGATTCTCGCGAAGTGTCTGTAAAATAATCCTTAAGTGTTGTGCGTGTTCTTGCTGATCATGCGAATAGATTAAGATATCATCTATAAACACCACAACAAACTTATCCAAGAATTCCCGAAAAACCCGATTCATCAGATCCATAAAAACTGCTGGTGCATTCGTCACCCCAAAAGGCATAACCAGAAACTCATAATGCCCATACCGGGTCCTGAATGCAGTCTTCGATATGTCTCCCTGATGAACTCGAAGCTGATGATAACCAGACCTTAAATCAATCTTGGAATATACAGAGGTACCTTGCAGTTGATCAAATAAATCATCAATCCGTGGCAACGGATACTTATTCTTTATCGTAGCACGATTCAACTGCCGATAATCTATGCAGAGCCGCATAGAACCATCCTTCTTTTTGACAAAAAGAACTGGTGCTCCCCACGGGGACACACTGGGTCGAATATACCCCTTGTCAAGAAGATCCTGCAACTGTTGTTTCAATTCTTGCATCTCCGATGGAGCTAAACGATAAGGAGCCCTAGAGATTGGTGCCGTGCCTGGCACTAAATCAATGCCGAAATCCACTTCCCGAACGGGAGGAAAACCAGGAATCTCCTCGGGAAAAACATCCGGAAAATCGCGAACCACTGGAATGTCACTGATACCGACACTAACTGCGGACGAATCAATAGCATAGATAAGGTAGCCTTCCCCGCCCGACTCTAAAGCACGACAGGCTTTCAGAGCAGAAACCACAGGCATCGGGGGTCGCGCTCCCTCTCCATAGAAAAACCAACTGTCGCCCTCAACTGGACGAAACTGCACAAACTTCTGATAACAGTCCACAGTAGCTCTAAACACAGTCAGCACATCTATTCCCAGAATGCAATCAAAATCCTCCATCACAAGAATCATCAAATTAGCAGTTAAAACATTACCCTCAAACTCTAGAGGACAACCCAAAACTAGACGTTTAGCTAACACCGAATGACCCATCGGTGTGGAAACAGATACCACAACGTCCAAAGAAGTGAAAGGTAACTTATGACGCTTAGCAAACCTCGCAGATATGAATGAATGCGATGCACCAGTATCAATGAGAACGTAAGCAGGTAATCCACATAATAAAAACACACCTGCGATAACTCTCTCGTTCTCCTCAGCCGCCTGATCCTGGTTAAGAGCAAAGACCTGCCCTTGAGTACGCGGTCGGAGGTTAGAACCCTGAGTAGACTGTCCCTGCTGTGGCCTCTGATGAACTGAAGCCTGAGAACCAGATCCTGATCCTCCGCCCGTCTGTGGACAATCTCTCTTCATGTGGCCCATCTCACCGCACTTGTAACAAGCACCCGCAACCCTGCGACAACGCTCCGTCGGGTGATCCTTCCCGCAGTGCTGACACGGGCCCCTCTTCTTCCCAAAATGGTGAACTCCTCCAGATCCAGAGGAAGAAGAAGTAGATCCAGCCTTCTTAAATGCTTGGGCGCGGGGACCCAAAGAACTAGTAGGACGAGCAGACTGCATGGCTCGACCTCTCAACAAACTGCCCTCAGCCTGGCGACAACGATTTACAAGGCCCTCATACGATGTCGGATCATCGCAGACAACAACCCGATCATAAATCTCCTGATTGAGGCCCTGAAGAAAATGGTTATACTAGGCACTAGCATTGTCACTGACATGCGGAACATACGGAAGCAACTCAAAGAACTTCTGCTGATATTCATCAACAGACAAACTTCCCTGCTTCAGATTGATCAACTCAATCGCCTTGGTCTGCAGAAGAGCTGGCGGAAAGTAAAGCAACATGAAAGCGGCTCGGAAATCGGCCCAAAGAACTCGACCCTGTCGCTGAACTATCGGTGCAGAGGTAGACCTCCACCACTTGCGCGCACCACCCTCCAGCAAGAAATCAAGGGTATCAATCTGCTGCTCCGCCGAGCACTGAAAAGTCTTGAAGCAGCTCTCCATCCTCTCAAGCCAGTTCTCCGCAACATCCAGAGTCTCACCGCCCGAAAGAGGTTTCGGCCCCATCTGCAAGAACCGATGCATACTAAAACTCCGAGGCTCATCACGACGGTGTTGACGACGTTCTCGATGCTCTCGACGACGCTCCCGATCGTCGCGGTCTCCCCAGCGTCCAATGCTGCCATGACTACTAGCATCGTCGTCAAAACCAGACATTCTAGCTACAAAAGTTACCAGAGATTAAACCCAAAAAAAACAATTCTAAATCCCAAAATCTTAATGCATGCTCTGATACCATAAATGTAGTGACCCGTTCCAGAATCACCTACTAATCAGAACTTAAGCATGCAAAATTAACATTTAAAACTGAATCAGGTAAACAGCGGAAAAACAGTAATACAACCCAATCGAATCTGTAAGTACAAAATACTTAAACAACCAGATCGAACTAAATACCAAGAATAAATACCAACAACTACAGGTCAACCTCTGCCAGCTCCCTGTCCACTCCCTCCTGTACCGCCCAACCTGAGACCTGCCCCATCGAATAGGGTGTCCAAAACAGAGATAAACCGAGGACGTGAGCATAAAACGCTCAGCACCGAAAGCATGAGTATACAAGACTATGACATGCATGTATGCAAAATGTACTGGATACCAGGATCTGGGTATATCGAAATACTGCTCAGACAAATGACGTCAAGGTATGTAGCACTCTGCGCCGTCGCACCAGGAGGTGGCTCCCATACCAAATGAACCTGTGGATATACCGGTGACCTGACCACCGTCGGCCAACGGGGTCCAACCATCCACAACAAATGAGGGCTGAGCACCCTCTCAACAGGCTATCTCAAAGATAATCAGGCTCAACATGATTATGCAAATGCCGCATAATAAACCATGCATCATATGACAGATAATAATGCAACATATAAACATGCAACACATAGTAAAGCATACTCAATCCTGCTATCTCGGATAGTACTTTCGTACCTCAAACCAGTAGATCCTAGCAATCAGCCCTAGAATCAAGCCTACAATCCAAGTGATACCATATCACTAAACCACATCTAAAAGCCTTAACTAGACTAATAGATACTCCCAAATCTCAAAGGGAACCCAGAACTATACCTGCGTCCGTAGTCAGCCCACTGATGCCGCTAGCCCCCAACTAGAGCACAGCTCCGCTACAAAACCAGTAGCTCCCCGCTAGTGCCCGAACCTCGGGAAAAGACTAGAAACCCATCAGAAACGACTAAAACGCTCTGGAACTCTCGGAATTGGCGAGTGAAAAGTGAAGCCTCGGGCTTCTATTTATAGACAACGATCGGACGATCCGATCCACTTCGGACGCTCCGATCCGGTACACTTCGGACGATCCGATCCACTTCGGACGATCCGAACATTGCATGTCTTCCACGTGTCCAGCCACCTGTCTTCGGACGATCCGAACCCTGATCGGACGATCCGAACTCTGACATGACATGACTCGTCTGACTCCGAACAGAACGGACGATCCGAACCCACTTCGGACGATCCGAACCAACTTCGGACGATCCGAACCCGGTTCGGTCCTTCCGATCCCACCGAAATACAATTAATCCAATAATTAACTCAAATTAGGCATCGGGATACTACAGTGGGGACCCGGGCTCTAACTCTATTCTTTTGGGATTTAATTGGATCTTTGTTCGAAAATGTGGGTCAAATTTTTGCTTTTAACTTTAATTCAAATGTATTAACTAAAGCATAACATATCTCGATAGAAATTAAACAACGTAATGTACATACAAGTCTGTTCGTACAAACATACACTAGTGTTCAAATGACAACTACAAACATAATTGCCACAAGTCTAGTAGAAAACACTAGGAATCTTCCACGCCCGAGATCTCCACGCTATCAACTCTCTCTTCCTCGTCGTGACCCTGATCCTGCCCCACCTGTTGCCATGCACACATACAGACACGACAACAGCCGGATAACTCCGGTGAGAACATATCCCAGTATAAAACATGGATGCATGCAATGTAATAAATCATGTACAATGCATAACATAAATCAAGTAACATGAATATACATCTAAACATGTAGTAGAATACAAATCTGTATTCGACAATTCAAATCTTGACTCGACTCTTTTCTAATCTAGGGATCCCGGTGTGAATAAGACGGTCTGTTACCTACCCAACCACTCGGGGCAACGGTACGTCTTATTCCTAGACTTCGGTCAACTCTGTATCGAGGGTCTACACATATAGCAAATCTGCTCCTATGCGTCGATATACCGAAACGTCTAGTTTTGGCAAGTCTGCCAATCTCTCCTATCTCAGGACTCGAATATAAATCAATAAACAAGGCATTACATAATCAATGTAATAACAATCTAGTATGTGATTTAGGGAAACTCGTATCAAATCTGAATCGAGTTGTGCAATCCCGTGACCACATGAATTATAACTTTCTTGTCGCACTGTCTGTCGAGATCTCGAATCAAATGTCAAACCTGTCACTTCAAATCTGAAATAGCAATATAGATGCACCTTCTATCAATATAGAGCACAACCAACTCATATACGAACAATACTTGATTTCAATACAGTTGAACGGCATAACGGCGTACTTCTTCGATACCGATAACTCAGTAATAGCATACTCAATCACAATCAACTCATAATCTCATCTAACATCAATATACATGCTGAAATCTGCATATGCTCAACACAATACATGCTGAAAAATCGAAACAATAGCATACTGTGTCCGAAACTCAATCTGACAACGAATATCCGATGCTCTATATCTCAAGACCACATATTCCAATTCAAATCTGAATTCCCTCAATACATACATATCGAAACATGCTGGAAATAAACAATACTTACATCCTTTGATAGCCCTTGACGAGGTGAGTTCAAAACCTAAGTCGGATCTAAAATCGAATAACCGGAAATAGCAAAATCTCAAGTGCAAAGATCAAAAAGCATGAGTTCTCTCTTCAAGGATGCTCTCGGTTCTTGTTCTGAATATGTTACTGAAATGAAGACACATATCATATGTTGCATGCAAAGAGACGAGTGTTCATGTTTGTCACATGACACGCACGACCGCGGGTGCGGCAGCATAAGAGCGCGGGTGCGCTATGCTCTCGGCAGCCCCATGAATTTCAAAAATTCGATGACCGCGGGTGCGGTCATGTTATTACCGCGGGTGCGGTGACTGTTCGCACAATTTCACCAATTCTCTATCAAGGCACCGCGGGTGCGGTCCTTCTTGTACCGCGGGTGCGGTGGGGCTTCGGCCTTGCTGCTCAAAATTTCATAACTCATGCATTCTTATCTCTACAATTCCCACATCAATAATACCGATAATTCTCGAGCCTTACATCTATAGACTTTATTTTGGGGTCGCGTAAGACAAAGAAGGGGAGGGATTCTATTTTTGTTGTTGTGGATAGATTCTCTAAGATGGCACATTTTATAGCTTGTCATAAAAACGATGATGCTTCAAACATTGCGGATTTGTTCTTTAGAGAAGTCGTTAGGTTGCATGCCATGCCTAGGACTATTGTTTCTGGTCGCGATGTTAAATTCTTTAGTTACTATTGGAAGACTTTATGGGCTAAACTTGGCACAAAATTGTTGTTTTCTACTACTTGTCATCCTCAAACGGATGGACAAACTGAAGTTGTCAATAGAATTTTGGGAACACCTTTGCGTGCTATTCTTAAAAAGAAATTGGATTGACATTTCTATGGACTTTATTTTGGGGTCGCCTAAGACAAAGAAGGGGAGGGATTCTATTTTTGTTGTTGTGGATAGATTCTCTAAGATGACACATTATATAGCTTGTCATAAAACCGATGATGCTTCAAACATTGCAGATTTGTTCTTTAGAGAAGTCGTTAGGTTGCATGGCTTGCCTAGGACTGTTGTTTCTGGTCGCGATGTTTAATTCTTGAGTTACTTTTGGATGACTTTATGGGCTAAACTTGTCACAAAATTGTTGTTTTCTACTACTTGTCATCCTCAAACGGATGGACAAACTGAAGTTGTCAATAGAACTTTGGGAACACTTTTGCGTGCTATTCTTAAAAAGAACTTGGATTGACATTTCTATGGACTTTATTTTGGGGTTGCCTAGGACTAAGAAGGGGAGGGATTCTATTTTTATTGTTGTGGATAGATTCTCTAAGATGGCACATTTTATAGCTTGTCATAAAACCGATGATGCTTCAAACATTGCGGATTTGTTCTTTAGAGAAGTCGTTAGGTTGCATGGAGTGCCTAGGACTATTGTTTCAGGTCGCGATGTTAAATTCTTGAGTTACTTTTGGAAGACTTTATGGGCTAAACTTGGCACAAAATTGTTGTTTTCTACTACTTGTCATCCTCAAACGGATCGCAAACTGAAGTTGTCAATAGAACTTTGGGAACACTTTTGCGTGCTATTCTTAAAAAGAACTTGGATTGACATTTCTATAGACTTTATTTTGGGGTCGCCTAAGACAAAGAAGGGGAGGGATTCTATTTTTGTTGTTGTGGATAGATTATCTAAGATGGCACATTTTATAGCTTGTCATAAAAACGATGATGCTTCAAACATTGCGGATTTGTTCTTTAGAGAAGTCGTTAGGTTGCATGCCATGCCTAGGACTATTGTTTCTGGTCGCGATGTTAAATTCTTTAGTTACTATTGGAAGACTTTATGGGCTAAACTTGGCACAAAATTGTTGTTTTCTACTACTTGTCATCCTCAAACGGATGGACAAACTGAAGTTGTCAATAGAACTTTGGGAACACTTTTTCGTGCTATTTTTAAAAAGAACTTGGATTGACATTTCTATGGACTTTATTTTGGGGTCGCCTAATGAAAGCGGACCGGTTACGGTGGCCGGAAACGCAACGGAAGCAAAAATTTTAAATTTTTAGAGCAAAATTTCGGCCACCCCTTATTTGTGCAATATTTACATTCAAACACCATAATACATACATAGGGTGTTAGAAGTGATTTACCTATCAACTTCAAGAAGTTGATGATGGCTCCAACTTAGTTGCAAGCAACTAAGCTCTTCTTGGCAAGATAAATCTACAAGCTTCCCTTCTTGCTCCTAAATCAAGCCCACCACTAGCAAGGCAAATCCCCTCAAGTTTTGCACTAGAAAAACTTAAGGATTTTTCAAAGAGAAGATTTTATTCTCCAAAAATGAAGAACAAAAGATGAGAAAAATTGAGAGAAAAACCTCCTAATTTTCGGCCAAGTGAGTGGGTAGAATGAGGAGAGAAGTTTTTGTCTAGGTTGTGAGAAAAGCAAGTCTCAAAAGCAACAAAAAAGTTGCATGCCTAGTCTCCAACCCTTCACCTCCCCAAAGCATGCAAACCCTAGAATGACATGTATATAATATGGTTTTTAATCACATTAAAAACCATGGACTAAATTTTAATTATCTCAAACACATTTGAGATAAATTAAATATTACTTGAATTTACTCAAGTCCCACTAGTTTAAATAATTATTTTAATTGAGCTCTACAAGACTCAATATTATTTAATTAATTCAACACTTGAATTAATTTAATTATTTTAGACTCTACTAGGTCCACTAGTGTTTAATTAATTCAACATTTGAATTAATTTAATTTAGTCCCCAATAATGTTTATGAAAATCACAATTTTCAACTACATTATTTACTTGGCCAAATTTTAATCTTAGGAACACTTCCATAAATTAAAATTTATATTTCTCTCTTAGAAGTCATACTTCTATTTTTCTTAACGCTTATAAACACATTTATAAGCCGTTCAACACATTGAACTATTTTACTTCTCATCGGGATTTACAAAGCTAATACTTGTGTGGCCCTCAATGGTTCATTGATACAACTAGCCGTGGGTTCACATCTCCATGTGATTCGGACTAAACATGTCCTTATACGAGCATACCCCAATTTCTCCATTCTTACTTATCAACTCCTTGATAGTAAGAACGTCAGAACTCAAGTCTGATAGCACCCAACCAATCACGTTAAACGCCTAGCAGCATCGCTTACGTGATTCCCTAGGTATCACATGATAGTGCCTGCAAGAACCATTCAATTATGGTTAGCGTACAGTACGGTCCCTTCAACTCATATATCCCGACCGACTCGACAACTATTGGTCTATCGAGAGTTGTCAATGAATCGATACTATGTGTCATGTTGTGGTTGCATCGATGGTGTAATCTATGAAACCCCTTTCATAATTACCACCATACTCTGATCAGAGATTTCAACCCACACATACATGAAAAACACATAGGATATCCATACCCGTAGGTAAGCGGTGAATCCCCGGCTACAATGCATCGACTCCTATATGTTTCGCCGTAACACCCAACCTTGCCACCTGATGACCCCATGAAAGTCGGTAAACAAGTCAAAGTGAAACGCTAGCATATAGAGTCTCAATGTTGTCCCGGGTCATAAGGACTAATGGTGTACAACCATAAACTAGGACTTTTCCACTCGATAAGTAAGAACCACTTGGAAAGTCCTTTATAGAGGGTTGTTCAGTGCACTTTACCAGGAGCACCTATCTGCATGCTCGGACATCACAATGTCCCCTACCAATGAAACATGGTACTCACATCGCAGATACTAGTCTCTAACTCGAGCGGCCTTTATCCTTCTTAGTGGCGGCTGAATCGACTAGGAACGGTTTAGAATATACAGTATTCCAAATATGAGTTTCATGATACTCATCATATGAGCATCTCATATTCTTTCTACTATTTAAATATTCAAGGACTTTATCTATGCAACAAGCATGGGTATAAAGATAAAGATGCGCCAAATTAATAAATTGAAATATTATTAAAATAAAGATCGTTTATACAAAGAGTTTCATTGTGAACAGTCGGCCAACACTTGGCTCGACGTGCACCTACTCTAACAATCTCCCACTTGCACTAGAGCCAACTACCTATATGCTTTAGACCCATTGATTCGCGATGCTTCTCGAACGATGGTCCTGGTAAAGGCTTAGTTAGTGGATCAGCAACATTATCTGCGGAGCCGACTTTGTCAATCACGACATCTCCTCTTTCCACGATCTCTCTGAGGATGTGGTACTTTCTCAATACGTGTTTGGACTTCTGATGAGACCTTGGCTCCTTCGCCTGAGCTATGGCTCCCGTGTTGTCGCACATCACCGGGATAGGAGCAACTCCATTTGGAATGACGCCCAACTCTTGGACGAAATTCCTAATCCAAACAGCCTCCTTTGCTGCAGCCGATGCAGCAATGTATTCTGCCTCAGTGGTGGAATCCGCAGTACTGTCTTGCTTGGAACTCTTCCAAGAGACAGCACCACCATTGAGCATGAAAATGAATCCGGAGGTTGACTTCGAGTCATCAACATCGCTTTGGAAGCTAGAGTCGGTATAGCCTTCCAATTTTAGTTCTCCACCCCCATAGACCAAAAACAACTTATTGGTCCTTCTCAAATACTTGAGGATGTCTTTCACAGCTTTCCAGTGTGGAAGACCAGGGTTGGATTGATATCTACTCACTACACTTAGTGCAAATGCCACGTCAGGACGTGTAGATATCATCCCATACATGATACTACCAATAGCCGAAGCATACGGAATTCGTGTCATCGCCGCTATCTCTGCATCAGTCTTGGGAGACATAGACTTGGATAGGGACACGCCATGACACATTGGTAGATGTCCTCTCTTGGACTCATCCATCGAGAACCGCTTCACGATGGTATCAATGTATGTGGACTGGGTGAGACCAAGCAATCTTCTTGATCTATCTCTATAGATCTGTATTCCCAATACAAAAGATGCTTCACCCAAGTCCTGCATTGAGAACTTACTTGCTAACCATATCTTTGTTGATTGCAACATTCCTACATCATTCCCAATGAGTAGAATGTCATCAACATAAAGAACAAGGAATGTCACAGCACTCCCACTGACCTTCTTATACACACAGGGTTCCTCAGGATTCTTAGTAAAACCAAACTCTTTGATTGTACTATCGAATCTGAGGTTCCAGCTCCTCGATGCCTGCTTAAGACCATAAATAGATCTTTGAAGTTTGCATACCATATGCTCACTTCCGATGGATGTGAACCCTTCAGGTTGAGACATGTAAATTTCTTCCTTAATATCCCCATTAAGAAAGGCTGTCTTCACATCCATCTGCCATATCTCATAGTCATACCATGCAGCTATGGCTAGCAATATCCTAATGGACTTGAACATCGCAACTGGAGAAAAGGTTTCCTCATAGTGAACACCTTGTCTTTGAGTATACCCTTTTGCTACCAATCGCGCCTTGAAGGTCAATACCTTCCCATCCGCCCCAAGTTTCCTCTTGTAAATCCATTTACACCCTATGGGAACAGTTCCCTCAGGTGGATCCACAAGATTCCACACTTGGTTCGAATGCATGGAATTCATCTCAGATTCCATTGCTTCAAGCCACTTGGATGAATCAGCATCCGATAACGCTTCTTTGAAGGTCTTTGGATCACATCCAAGATTAGGCTCATCATGGCCCTCTTCAAGAAGTAGACCATACCTCATAGGTGGTCTCGAGACCCTCTCGGATCTCCTAGGAGCTTGTATCTCCTCACTTAGCTCATTGGGTGTGGGTTCTACAACTGTGGGTGCCTCTCGAACCTCTTCGAGTTCTATCATCTCGCCTTTTCTATCTAATAGAAATTCCTTTTCCAAAAAGGTTGCGTTCCTAGAAACAAACACCTTTGTTTCTTGGGGATGATAGAAATAATATCCAATGGAATTTCTTGGATATCCCACAAAGTAGCATAAAATGGATCGACTATCCAATTTATCTCCCACTATCTGCTTCACATAAGCAGGACACCCCCATATTCTAAGATAAGAATACTTGGGAGGCTTACCCATCCATATCTCATATGGAGTCTTGTCAACTGCCTTTGTATGGACATTGTTCAACAACAGTGCCGCTGTTTCAAGCGCATATCCCCAAAAGGATGGCGGCAACTCCGTGAACCCCATCATAGACCGAACCATGTCCATCAAAGTCCGGCTACGACGCTCCGAAACACCATTCAACTGCGGTGTAGCGGGCGGAGTCCACTGCGAGAGAATCCCATTCTCTCTAAGATACTCTTGGAACTCGGCACTCAAGTACTCACCACCTCGATCCGATCGAAGTGTCTTGATGCTTCGTCCCAATTGCTTCTCTACTTCACTTCTGAATTCTTTGAACCTTTCAAAGGCTTCAGACTTGTATTTCATCAAATACACATACCCATACCTCGAATGGTCATCGGTAAAGGTGATGAAGTAGGCATGTCCATGCTTAGTGGTGATGCTAAGCGGACCGCACACATCGGTATGGATCAAATCCAATAACCCTTTGGCTCGCTCCGCATGGCCCTTAAAGGGAATTTTGGTCATCTTTCCTTTCAGACAGGATTCACAAGTCGTGAGAGCGTTAATATCAGACATATCAAACATGCCAACTCCCACTAGCTTGTTCATCCTTCTTGAGGAAATATGTCCTAATCGAGCATGCCATAATTGTGCCGAATTAAGAGTATCTTGTTTGCGCTTATTTGTTGTTGTTATCGTTTGGACATTGTTAAGTGGAATATCTTTTAATTTTAAGGTGTAGAGATTGTTTTCAAGTTCACCCGTACCAACTAAACATTCATTCTTGTAAATATTGCAAACACCTTTGCCAAATAAACAAGAAAATCCATCGATATCAAGCATAGGAATGGAAATAATGTTTTTGATCAAGTCTGGTACAAATAAAACATCTCTTAAAACCAAATTAAAATCATTGTTCAAACATAAATAAACATCTCCCACAGCCTTGGCAGCAACCCTTGCTCCATTGCCCAACCTCAAGAAGGTCTCACCTTCCCTGAGCTTCCTACTTCTTCCCATCACCTGCAAATCATTACAGAGATGTGAGCCACAGTCGGTATCCAATACCCAAGAAGTAGAGTTAATGGAGATATTCACTTCAATGTAGAACATACCTTTGCCAGAACTCTTCTGCGCAAGATATTCCCTGCAGTTACGCCTCCAATGTCCAGGCTTCTTGCAGTGGTGACAGATGTCAACAATCTTCTCAGCCTTTGCTGGCGCGGCTGCCACTAAGGGACTCGGAGTCTGCCTCTTCAAGGGCTCGCTCTTCTTGGGGCGCTGGAAAGAACGCTTCTTTCCCTTCCCATGTGGACCGGTCTTCGTGCCAGATGAAGAGCCCACATAAAGAACCTGCTTCTCCTTTTTGATTGTGGACTCAAAGGTCACAAGCATGTTCACCAACTCTTCAAGGCTGGGCTCGAGCTTGTTCATATTGAAGTTCACAACGAAAGGATCGAAAGAGCTAGGCAGCGACAGCAGCAACACATCAGTGGTCAACTCCGAAGGCAACACCAAATCCATGCCTACGAGCTTGTCCACGAGCCCAATCAACTTTAGGCCATGCTCATGGACCGAAGTCCCATCTCGCATGCCTAAAGTGATGAGCTCCTTTACTGTGGCATGCCTCAAAGGCCGAGTCTGCTCTCCGAAGAGCTCCTTGAGGTGCATATGAATGTCAGCAGCATTCTTTGCATCCTCGAATCGCCTTTGCAGCTCATCGTTCATCGAAGCTTGCATGTAACACTTGGCCTTCAAGTCATGGTCGCACCAATCCTTGTAGGTCTGCAGTTCCTCGGGACTGCAGTCAGTCGGAGCCTCATCAGGGGGCGACTCAGTCAGTGTGTATGCGATTCTCTCCGAATTTAGTACGATCTTTAAATTTCTTAGCCAAGTGATATAGTTTGGTCCGGTTAGAATGTGTTTTTCGAGAATTACGGAAAACGGGTTGCGAATTGATGACATTGTCAAAGATTGTACTGAAAAGTAAAACAGATAAATGTTAATGACTATTTTAAAATATTTAATAAGATATAAAGTTTGGACTTTTACTTTATAAATTATCGCTCCCACTGTTTTGACATTTTCACTACCCTCTAGTGAAAACGGGAAACACTTTCCCCAGTAGGTACGTAAGGTCCAATTAGCGAATTGTGATCCCGAATAATATCGGCCATCACAACTCCTAAAAGGTAGTTTCCAATTGCATCGCCATGCAACCCTCTACGTATTCTTTTGTCTCACGTTTGATTAGGACCCAATAATATGACGTCGTTCATCTTTACGTGTCAAGCCTAACCCATCGATATTGAACCTTAATGGACGGTCGCCATGAGTTCCCTCAATAATATGAGCCGAAATCATGGGAGTTCCACGTAGTTCACATCACCATGTCAATGGATGTCACAGCTTTCCGGCACCCAGGGCCCCCTCAATAATATGAGCCGAGCCCCGAGTACGGGTAGCGTTCATCATGCATCCATTGTCGATGGAAGACAAGGAAATTATAAACAAATTTATAATTCCCCTTTTCGTACTTGATATTAATTTTGAATCTTATTCAAAATGAGGGTTTTTAATTTTGAAAGGTCTCATCATTAATTTTATTTTAAAAGCTCGCCATGTTTGATCGTATGTTTGTCGGATTCATGCAACTTTGTTATTATAATAATAATAACGCACATACTCATTATTTATAACATATCATGCATATATTATAAATAGAAAACAGTACAAGGATGATCAATCGCCCCAAAACTAATGGTCCGTGTGAGCCAAACACGGGCCTAGGTCCAATCCTAGGGTAAATGCAGGGATGCAATGCAACTAAATTATTACATTAGCATCCAATATTACATGTCTTCGATCTTCATAATCACCAAGGCCACCATCTTCCAATCTTGATCTTCCACTATTCTAATATTTACATTTAAATATCCATGGCACATAGGGATACATCTCAATGGGGGTGGGAACGGGCCATAAACCAAGCCCACTTTATAAATTGATAATTATTACAATCATACAACACAAATATCCTAGCATACACCTAGCAAATTGGGCTTGGGCTTTTGATCATCCTTCATGCATAATATCACCATATCATACAC
>NW_027331149.1:0-276 GCF_022965805.1 Primulina eburnea
GAATGCGGTAGCTTCATCACGATATCCCTGAAAATGTAATATCATTTCCATTCAGGAATCGATAAGCTATATAACCAATCTCCATGGTTTCCTTCTTTATGTCTTCATCTGTCAGAAATTCGACGTTTCAGTACAATTCAGCTATATCTGATCTAATATGTTCCAACTAAAGCTATCTTTTCAATCATCATACATCTTTCTATCATCAGAATAATGTCGCATCAAAAATTGTGCATTTTCTGATAATAATTGTCGTTTCACATTCGAAAAAATCTG